>NC_052518.1:84142749-84182192 GCF_014356525.2 Nilaparvata lugens | reverse complement strand
AATATCTAAAAACGTTTCATGCGGAAAAAGTGAATAATTCAATCAGTTATGGAATTTCATATAATTCTAAAGATGACGTGTATTATATTGGAAATCAGCAAGTAATATTCGATAACGGTTATATAGATATTGATAGTGAAAGATTCCGTTTAACACATGGTCTACTTGAGTTATTATTCAGTGCGAGACCAAACTCAAATCTTTATAATCAGAGAGATCTGGATAAGTATAAAAAAATCTTAACACTTACAAGCATACATTTAGATCGAAGAGGCTATGTTAAACGAAATCAGGGAATTAAATCGCAAATGATTCAAAAGTTATTTCCCAGTAAAAAACTTAGTAAAAAGAAGGGTGGGGTTTATTGAAATTTGCAAAAAATAATTCTCATGATAGAATTTATCAATACTTTGATAATTTTGACGAATTAGTGGAAAGATTAAATTTACTCTATTCCTCAAAAGCTAGTGGCAACACCGGGCATGATGTGGAGATCGCGTCTATAATTGAAGAGCTAAAAGAAGCAAAATTAATTGTTTAGTGTTACGATGACTCTACATCGATTCGGACGAATTGATACGCCTAGTGCTAGCGGACCTGTTGCTAATCTTACGTGTGATATTGACTCGATAACACAGAAGATAATCGAATCGATAAATCAACAAGGAATCAGCGAAGCTGTGAAATTTTATTTAGATTCGCAAATAACCAAACTCGTTTCGGAAAATACAAAGAATATTGGAGTGAGCATAATTGAAAGAGAACATATTCTAAGTACATTACAAAATTTCAGTGCTAATATCGATAAAGCTATTGCAGAGAGAACTCTAAATTTAGAATCCGCTCTAGGAGAAGTGAAAACTTTAACAGACAGCTTTTCATCTCAGTTGCTCAGTATTAACAACGATAAAGTTGATAAAGCTTATTTAGATGAGAAATTAAAAGCCATATCGGATAAAATTAAGAATTTGGAGGTGCTGGACAGAAACTATCTCAATACTAAATTAAAACAACTTAGTACAGAAATTTTTACTAAAGTAAATGAAACACATCCATCGGGAATTGATAAGCAATATTTAGAATCTACTTTGCAGAAATTGACTAGTTCTTCATTAACAAAGGAAGAGTTTGAAAAACGATTATCTGAAATGGCGAGTGCAATAAAAGCTAATATTATGGAGGGTATTGAACAATTCATTACAAAAGATGCTATTGCTATTCTAATTGAGCAAATTGCGGAAAAGTATGCAACTAAAAATGATATAGGAGATTTTATTAAGAAAAACGAGATGGCAGTCGCTGTGAAAAGCGTTCGTGATGAAATAGCTGAGGCAATTAAAAATTCGGAAGAGGGTGCTGTCATGAGACTGCAATGTTCACCCGCTTTCATAGATTATCTTAAATTATTCATTCACAAAATGGCCTATGATATTGTAAGGAATTACGCAAAAGTTAGTTTAATATGAATTGGATAGAGGCTAAACAACATAATTTGACTGAGGAGCAAGTCGGAGATCTTATTACATCTAAGATGGGTCTTGGGCAATATGCTGGCTTTGTATTAGCCCCGAAAACATAAAATCTTGTAAACAGTTGTGTGAGAGAGAGTGAACGATATGTTGTTTCAGTCTAGACATTTTTGACTATGATTGATTGTGGTGTGAATTCATTTCCAACTCGATTGAAAATTAAACCAATTCAATTCAAGTTGATGTATTGATTAATTAACCTCAGTTAATGTTCAACCATTGAGTTGAAAGGTAATGAAAAATGGTATGTAGGAGAAAAAAGCAGAGTTCGAGGAAACGGGGTAGAGGAATCTTGAGTTCAGCGGCAAGAGTTTTTAAAGGTGTGTCAGGTTTGGCAGGTAATGTGACATCAACTATTTTAAATAAGGTAATTGATAACCTGGGAGAAGAATATCATATTCCGGGATACGAGTATTGCGGGCCGGGCACCAAGGTTAATGAAAGGTTAAAGAGAGGTGATCAAGGTATAAATTCATTAGATAGAGCTTGCAAGATACATGATATAGCCTATACTCAAAATAGCGATAATAAAACTCGAGCGGTAGCTGACAGAGCTCTAGCAAACGCTGCATGGGACATTTTCAAAAATCCTCAAACACCCCTTGCCGAGAAAGCACTTAGCTATCTTGTTACAAACGTTATGAAAGCTAAAGCGGCGTTTGGTGGGTCTTTGAGAAAGAAGAAGAAGAAGAAGAATGAGAGGAGAAGTTATAGTAATGATATTAGACGCAAAGCTATAGCTCAGTTGAAACAACATATTGCAGGAAAAGGATATTATTTGAAGCCTTACCCACCGCTTAGTGGTGGCAGACTTCTACCCCCAGCCCCACCACCATCATATGGAGTGAGTTTATTCCCTCAAGTTAAGAAACGTAGAACAACAAAGAAGAGTAGGAAGAAGAAGAAGAAGAAGGCATGAATATTGAAGGAGAATTGAGTAATTATGATTTGATTGATTGGTCAAAATTATTACAGATTCAGCTAAGAGGAATATATATGCTAGATGCATTACCCAAAAAAATTCTAAAAAACGAAAATGCCATTGTGAATTTAGCAAGGGAAAGCGAGGATGGCACACATTGGGTAGCATATAAGAAAGTTGGCTCTAATGTATGGTATTTTGATCCAATTGGAAATTTACAACCGCCATACGAATTGGACAAATATTGGAAAAAAGAAAATGGAGTAAATATATTTTATAATGTGGAGCATATGCAGCCATTAAATAGCGATTTTTGTGGCCATCTTACATTATTGTTTCTTGCAAATCAGTTGTAATTAAGTGTTTGTGGTGAACACACAAGATGGTCGTTATTACCTTAAGATCAAAGTCAAGTAACCTCTATGAACATTTACAAGAAATTATAGAATTGGACAAAAATTGTGAATGGGAAATTGGACTGATTAATTTTTCTAGTTACAATAGTATTGCAAACATAAACAAAGGAACAAATTCTAGCTTCAAATATGGCGATAAGTTAATCATGTTGGATACCGGCGCATATGAACTTGAAGATATTATAAAATCTTTAAAGAATAAATTGAATATTGATGGGAAGAAGAATAAACTTATTATACGTGCAAATGCAAATACTATGAAGATTGAAATTTATTCTGATAAGCCTATTGATTTAACACGTTCTGATTCGATTGCTAAGATACTCGGTTTTGATAATGTTGTTTTGCAAGCAAATAAATGGTATTATTCCAAACATTTGGTTAACATAGCAAGCATTGACAGTATTCTTGTTGAGTGTAATTTAGCATGTGGCAGTTACTTTAACGGGAAAGAAAAACATATAATCTACGAATTTTTGCCAAAGGTTCCTAGCGGTTATTTAATAAACGAAGTACCCTCTCCAATTATTTATGTACCTTTGAATACACGTCGAATTCAAACTATTAATGTAAAGGTGACAGACCAGAACGGATCGTTTATTGATTTCCGCGGAGATACAATTACAATTAGACTGCACATACGTGAAAAACAAAAGTAATGGGATATCTTGTTTTTAATCCGCGTTCGAATAAGACCAATCAAGTCATTAGAGAAAGGAACGCGATAGCGTCAACATCTACTAAAAGCAATAGGGCGTTATCGGCTAAAAGTGCGAGAATATTGGAAAAATTAGGTTTTATAGTTGATTGGCGAAATGTCAGGCGCAGCAATTAGTGATATTCTGGATGTGGAGACAGAGCTTCAGTTTTATAATGACATAACCAAATTCCAATTTCATACTCATACAGTTTATTCGGGACAAGAAATAAAAAACTCTGATGAAGCTCGGATAGGAATAAATTCATTGGATGTGTACACTTTACCTTGCAAATCATTTATATTGATTGAGGGAACGGTTAGCTGCACAAAACCGGCAGCGCCTGCGATTACAGTAGCAGGGGAGGCAACTCAACCGGCTGGTGCGCCCATTGTGGCAGACTATAAATTAAGCAGTAACATAGTGGGCAACCTTTTTGATGAAATACGATACGAATTAGCAGGTCAACAAATTTCCAAATCAAGATTAATTGGTTTAACTTCTACAATTAAAGCTATTCTTGTGAAGAACGCATCTGATAAAAACACATATCATTTAGCTGGTTTTGACAGAGCAGGATATGAGCTAACAGATAATAAATTCACTTTCTGTGTGCCGTTGAAATTAATCCTTCCATTTTTTGAAGATTTTCAAAGAATAATTTTAAACTTGAAACAAGAGCTTGTATTATTGAGGTCGCCCTCAGACCTCAATTGCGTCGAGTCTGCAACCGGTACAGAGGTTAGTGTAAAAATTACTAAGCTCCAATGGCGGATGCCCTACATTACTTTAGAAGATCATGTGCGATTGAAATTTTTGAGACTGCTCGATGCCGACACTCCACTGAAATTAAGTTTCCGCCATTGGGAAATTTGTGAATTACCAAATTTGCAAAATTCACTTGTTCATTCTTGGTCAGTACGCACGACATCGAATTTTGATACTCCAAAATATATTATAATTGCATTTCAAACTGATCGAAAGAATAAAATTAAAAAATCAATATCCAATTTTGACAGCTGTAATATTTACAATGTTAAAGTATATTTGAATAGTGAGTATTATCCATACAAAAATCTGCTAGGTAAGAAGGAAGTTTTATACCGGATGTTCCTGGATTTTGCACCCTCGTATTATAATCATTCAATCAATAGCGAACTCGGAACAGAAATAGATTTTAAAACGTTTTGTGAATCAACACCGTTGATTGTTGTAGATTGTTCACACCAACCAAGTCATTTGAAATCATCGACAGATGTTCATATTGAAATGGAATTTAATAGTGCAGTACCTGCAAATACTTCCGCGTATTGCGTTTTAATTAGCGATCGTGTGATGGAGTACACGCCTCTCACGAGCATGGTGAAAGAAGTTCAGTAATTTGTTGATAGAGTGCATCACTGCATGCAATATTATATATAAGGTGTGTACTGCGCCAAATGTAAGCCATTATCAGTTTTACCTTTGAACAGGAATCATGTCCTATTCTTTGTGTTCTGATATTTTGGACAAGCCACAAACTCGCTTTATTGGTATCCAGTGTGATCTTGATTCTGATATTTTGGACAAAGCTCAAACTCAGTTGTCGGTACTTCACGATATTGAATCTGATAGTTTCTATTATGAACCAAGGAGAAGCAGTACACCAATCCAGAAGTCGGGAGAGGAGGAGGAGGAGGAGGGGGCACCAGAGGTGGAGGAACAGAAACGTGAAGAGGAACAGAAAGGAGTGGACGACAAGCAGACACCTACGAAAATTGCTACGGTTGATCTTCACTGGTTTAAACAAACTTGTAATCAAATTATTGTGAAAGAACTTGCTATCGTTGACGAGTGCAATAATTATGCTGTATTCCATTTCAAATCACCATTTGCAAAGATGGAATTGAGCGCAAAATTGTATAACAATGTAACATGGCTGGAACATAACTATCATAAAATAAAATGGGAAGATGGAGATTTAGAATACAGTGACTCATTAATACGTGATTACCTTGCAGGTTATGAGAAAATTTTTACAAAAGGAACTGAGAAAGCAAAGTTTTTGAGAAGATTGCATTCTAACGTACAATGCATACCGGAGGACTTTCTCAAGCCTGATTTCAGCTTTTTCACCACTTCGTGGTGTTATGATGCATGTAAGATACATAAGTATAGACCTGATGGAAGGTGTGCTTTATTCTCTGCCCAACATTATAATTCTTTGCTGTTTAAAAATATGTATCAAACAAATAATTTCTTGTGCGAAAACAATCGAATGCAAAGTATGAAATTGGTACCGATGTATACGAATGCGCAGAAAAGAAACTTTGCACATTATGGATTCTTCTACAACGGAAAGGAATTACAGTGTGTTTATTGCTTGTATGCACTGAGATTGCATAAAGCTCGCACGTGTTGTCTGTCTACAATTATTAATGAAGAAAGACCGTTTAATTACTCTATAATAGTGCCCGCCTACACATAGTTTACTCCATTCGCTCGACAACTATGGATCCGACAAAGTGGTTAGCTGCTGACAACGAATTGGAAGTGAGGTTAAAAAACTGCATAGACTGGTATGATGAGTGTGAAAGTGCAATTAGGAAATCAACTCCTGAAAATTATAGTTTGGCGAAACAATTGAAAGACATTTTTCTAAGCACAGTTAATTTGAACGATATAAAAGACTATTTGTGCTATTACCGTCCACACAATTTGTCTATAGATAAATTAATTGAAATTGAAGATGAAGTTATGATGTATTGTTGTAGTGAAATGTTGTAAACAAATTTTTAATTCAGATATTTCCTCGAACATTTTGGTTTAGTATCAGTGTAGACTTGATTGAGTGAGGACGCGAGATACGCCCCCCTCAGACACAACTGTTACAGCTAAGTGCACATTCCTACCTTATCAAGAGATATGCCCCCTCAGACACAACTGTTACAGCTAAGTGCACATTCCTACCTTATCAATTATAGTTCATAGCAATCAAGGTCATGCAGTGTTTTAGCTTTGCAAAATTCAAAAAATTAACTCGCCTCTTGATGTCAATTTCATTCAATGAATTTGATTCTATTGCAAAAAATATTAAATTTTTAACAGGATTCCAAGGCGATGATGTTGATCTAGCGTTAACAAAAACAGAAAATGTACATTTTCCAATTTTATCTGAGATTTTCGAACTGCTCGATATACTAGATACAGGCCATCTACATTATTGTAGTGCAAATGATTTCTCAACTATTGTTACAAATTCCGATGAACTTTGGAAATGCTTGTATGACATTGCAGATAAAAAATGTAAAAGATCAACTTAGATCATTGACCTCTCTCTGTTAAGACATCAATAGAGCTGATACCCCAAGTGATATAGGTCTGAGGATATCTATAGCCATTTTTGGAATGCTTGTTCATACTAAATTTACTATAGATATTCTCGGAGAACACACTTACCAAAAAAGTAACGCCTGCGGTTTGTACAGCACATAAAAAATTTCAATATAAATTTGTGAAATTTTTCTTAACTGTCAGGTGGAAAGCAAACCAATTGTATTAATTTGCAATCACTTTATAATTTTACAGTATAAAGATGTAACAGATTCACTCAGTATAAAGATGTAACAGATTCACTTTAATTTGACAGTATAGCATTAGATGTAGAAATATGGATTCACTTTAATTTGACAGTAGAGAATTTTTCCCTCGCTGAGAAAGGGAAATTATACAGATTCACTCAGTATAAAGATGTAACAGATTCACTTTAATTTGACAGTAGAGAATTTTTTCCCTCATCTAGCATTCACTTTAATTTGACAGTATAGCATTAGATGTAGAAATATGGATTCACTTTAATTTGACAGTATAGCATTAGATGTAGAAATATGGATTCACTTTAATTTGACAGTATAGCATTAGATGTAGAAATATGGATTCACTTTAATCTGTCAGTATAAAGATGTAACAGATTCACTTTAATTTGACAGTAGAGAATTTTTTCCCTCATTTAGCATTCACTTTAATCTGTCAGTATAGCATTAGATGTAGAAATATGGATTCACTTTAATCTGTCAGTATAGAGAGGGAATTTTTCCTCCAAAAAGGGAAATTTTTTTTTCCCTCACCTTGGCAAGGGGAAGGGGAGAGATATATCTCTCTCTTTTCAACCCCCTCATCCTCACTGGGAGAGGGGAGATAAGATAAGGAGAGGGAGAGGGAGAGGGAGAGGGAGAAGGAGAGGGAGAAGGAGAGGGAGAGGGAGAGGGAGAAGGAGAGGGAGAAGGAGAGGGAGAGGTAGAAGGAGAGGGAGAAGGAGAGGGAGAGGGAGAAGGAGAGGGAGAAGGAGAAGGAGAGGGAGAGGGAGAAGGAGAGGGAGAAGGAGAGGGACAGGTAGAAGGAGAGGGAGAAGGAGAGGGAGAGGGAGAGGGGGAGGGAGAGGAAGAGGGGGAGGGGAATTTGCGCAAACTCAGGGGGGTGGGGGAGGGGGGAGGTGGGGTAATTGCGCAAAAAACCGGTCCAAACCCACTAATCATAGCTACTTTTGTTGTCTGGCATTGTGTGGTGGAGGGGGCAATTGAAGGGTGATTCGCATAGCATAATCACCGCCAGTTGCCAATTGACAGCCAATCGAACAGCTCACTTTTCGTAATGTTGATTTTTGCAAAGTGATCTATTGATTATTTATTGTGATTAATTACAAGTGTCGTCTCGTCTCGTATCATGATCTGGACCCGGGATCCTAGAAGCAAGGAGGATTTGGACATGAAGGTAGGCCTATGTTATTGTGCACTTAGCCATTTAAATTTTTCAACTTGCTACTCGACGCCAGACAACCCCAAAAAGTTCTCGATGTAATTGATACAGTCCACAAACCAGAGTGCTGTTTGAGCCAGCCTCTGTCGAATTAAACATGGTCCTCCGAGCTGGATAACGAAGATATTCCCTGGACAGGATGGAGTTGTGAGAGTGGTGGAGGTACAGATTGCAAAGGGAAGTCTAACTAGGGCTGTCTATAGGGTATGTCTCCTCCCTATTGATGAAGATTAGGCCTTATTGGAGAGAACTTCAATATATTTAGTGGTTGTTTTTTTTTGTTTTTCTCATTTTTCATGTGAGAAAGGTTCCCAAGTTGCTTTGTTTCTTGTTTTTATCTATAGTGGTTGTATATATTCATTATTTCTCGTCCCATCCTCTCCTTTTCATGGGCCTCCTACTCCTTTTGTATAAGTCTCCTCAGTGGCCCCTGAGGAGTGAAGATATTTTTTTTTCTAGTTTCCCTAGTAGGGTTCATTATAGGTGGATTTTTTTTTGTTTTTGGAAGTTCTTCCAAGGTGGGTGGAATGTTTGGACGTTATATGAATGTTCTCCTTTGTTGTCTGGCATTGTGTGGTGGAGGGGGCAATTGAAGGGTGATGCGCATAGCATAATTGCCACCAGTTGCCGATTGACAGCCAATCGAACAGCTCACTTCTCATAATGTCGATTTTTGCAAAGTGATCTATTGATTATTTATTGTGATTTATTACAAGTGTCGTCTCGTCTTGTATCGTGATCTGAAGCAAGGAGAATTTGGACATGAAGGTAGGCCTATGTTATTGTGAACTTAGCCATTTAAATTGTTCAACTTGCTACCTGACGCCAGACAACCCCAAAAAGTTCTCGATGTAATTGATACAGTCCACAAACCAGAGTGCTGTTTGAGCCAGCCTCTGTCGAATTAAACACTGGGTGTTGCATCAAAAATCCTATTATGTTCTCCATCTGCAGGGTCAGTCAGCTCAATCTTTGAACCATCACTTCCAAAGGATAGATGCCTACTACCCAAATAGTACTTGTTTCTAACTATTCTTGATCCAAATGTAGTATCTGCACTACTATAATTTAACATCGCTCTATAAACAAAAGGACCCACTTTGGTTCCACTCCATTCACTTTGAGTATGAATGTTGTACACTTCCTTAGGACTGCTGTTATTCAACCCTTCCTCAATATCCTCCTCCTCATCACTCCAATTCCTAGCCTCAGACAATAATTTTCTTGCAACTGCTGAAGTACTTGGAGCCGGTGTGGAGCCTGCTGCTTCTCCAAACGATTCATAGGTTGGTGACTCTTCCTCCTCCTGCTCCTCAACAACATCTAGTTGTGGTGGTAATGGCCATCTGACACGTCTGGGTCAGATTGGAGTTGTTGGCGGTGTAGGCGGTATAAGCCGATGTTGTTCTGCTAATTGTTGAGCCAGTGGCTGTTGCTGAGCTGGAGGTGCTTGTTCCTGAGCTGGAGGTGGTTGCTGCTGGGCTGCAGGAATCTGAAGAGTCTCGATAATTTTTTCCAGTGGTTCAGTTAGCGGTTTGAAATGTTTTGCATGATGCTCCTCTGTCAATTCTCTTCTAAGTGTGGGCTCCTTATGCTTTCTCTTGATGTTATGTCTTAGCTTTGCAATCTCCTTGATGGTAGGAGCAACCTCCTTCAAAGTCTTCTGATGAGGTCAAACCATCCAGCTTGCCTCACAATAACAGACTGATCCTCTACTAGGTTTACACCTCAACTAAATAGGTGTCAATACCATTTCTGTAGTGCCCCATTTTCTTTCCTGATGAGCGGTCAATGACAAGGGATGCATGTGCAGCTGACGACGAAACCTTGTTACACATATCCTTGAACTGATCAAAAGTCATATTGGCTCCAACATGGTATCAGAAGCTTCAAGTTCATCTCATCCTGTTCAAACATGATTAGAAATTTTGCATTGTCACGAATCAGCTGTTTTTGAATGTGGCTATAGGTCTGTGTCAAATAAAAAAAGTTGACTTCACTGTGTCTGCCTGCACTGAAGTATTTCCTGATAGCATCCTGTTGCTCACAAATTATGTCATCAAAGATTTATTATTGAATTGGTAGGCAGTTCATGTGGTTCAGGTATTTCCACTCTTGTATCACACTCTACATATTCCATCTCATCGCCTAGTCCTTGTATGATGGTTTTAAGTAACTTGTACTTGGACTGGAATGTAGTCTTTGAAAAAAGGTGTATATTTGAAAAATGTATTCCATTCGGATCAAAAAGCATGTTGAACAACAGATTTGTCTTACCACACCCTGAAGGTCCACATATAATGCATCTTATATGGTTAGGGAACAAAGTACCATGCCGCTTCTCCTTATTGTCCATTTCTAGACCACAACCTTTCACCACCCGATCGAAATCAATAACTTCAAATAAGTTCCACCATTGTACAACCTCTCTCATCCTAGACCAAGTCACTTTTGTCAATCCATGAGTGACTTGAACTGTATCCTTTCCAACGCACTAGCAGCTTGTCCCCTCTTTTCCTCAAAACCTTTTCAATCTCAAAGACACTTGGCATTTACCATTTTTTCAGAGTAAAACCCTCCTTGAATGGGCTCACCTCTATAGTCTTCCAAATCATATGTTACTGGTACTGTGGGATGTACACATGCTACTGTGAACAGCTCATTCATCCAATTGGCTAGATATCCCTTGTCAAAAGTCTTTTTATACTTGCTTATTCCAACTTTGCCACCAGGCACAATATCCTGATGAGGACATGGATATAACCTACCTTTACACTCTGCATTGCTCTTCTGCAACTCTTCTCGATAGGCTCAATGCTGTTTACCAAGTCAGTCGAGTAGCACTTTCTCATGATTTTTCTGCACATCTACTGTTCTCATACCTATTGTTCGATGAATCTTGGCATTGTACTCTTTGAGAAGTGAGGTTAGAATGTGTGTCTAATAATAGGTTTCTCACTCAGTGAACTTGATCCACATTAACAGTTTAAGTGTTCTGTTGAAGCGTTCCACTATAGACGCCTTCTTATCTGATCTAGTTGAGTAATGATTCACATTATACTGTTTCACAAGTTGTTGGAATTTTGTATTGAACCACTCTTTACTGTCATCAGTCTATAGATTTTTCATTAGATGTTGTTTGAATATAGGACACATAGCCCCAAAAACGTCATTAGCCAACTAATTCCTAATTGGTATAGCAAATGTAACCTTACTAAGACAATTTATGATTGTAATAATGTACTTGTAACCTTTTTTCTGTCGAGCATACAGTATCATCTCAACAAGGTCAGCCTGATAGAGGTCATCAAGACCTTTGACTGTAACCTCTCTTGTCAGGAGATTCCAGCAAGCTTGTATGTGCAGCTCTCGCGCTATCACTGTCTTATCCATACTGGAGATATGAATTTGTTAATTAGCATTTATTTAAGTTGAACAGAGCACGATGATAGCAAGTTGTTGACCTCAACCATCTTGAAAGTTATGATTAACCAACTTCCTGCATAAAGATAAGTTTATCAAAGTAGGATTCTTCCCATTGTACGGTATTGAATCTATCTTAAATGTCTAACAGTATAGGATGTAATATGAAGTCAGCTTCATCTCACACCTTGTGCTTACTCTAGAAGTTGAAGTTTGAATGGAATAAAATGTACAACAATCTTGGTATTACTTGATGTTTATTTACACTGTATGCATAAAAATATATATAGTGTACAAAGATAATTTCAGTCCAATATATCGACAACTATCCAGTGTTACAATTCTCCTAGTCAATCACTTATTTCACAAAATCCTCTTCTGAACACGAATTTCAAGATAACTGCTCCCTTGCATAGATCGGCACAGCTTGACCCTTTCAGCATCGTGGAAGATGTATGTCAATGTCTCCAAGAAGTTTTGAGCCGTTCCAAACGGTTCTGGCAGGTCCTTATCTCCAAAGTTCAGAAATGATTGTATGATCCAATGGTTACTGGTTACTAGTAGACAGACTCCACACTCACACATGTCTGCTTGCTCCACTTCAGGCTGATGTTGGTACTGGATCTGGCACAGTGGTAGTGGCAGGAGTTGTAGTAGCAGCAGTACTAGTTGGAGTAGTACTATCTGAGGTTGTAGTACTGGCAGGAGTTGTAGTGCTGACAGGAGTTGTAGTACTAGCTGGAGTAGTTGTGGTGCTAGCTGGTGTAGCAGCAAGAGTGGTTGTAGCAGTTGCAGTTCTCACTGGAGTAGTATTAACAACAGATGCTCATTCTCCACAGCACGGTGCTCAGACCTCAACTGACCTTGCAACAACTGCTTCCAGAAAGTCTAGCGATGTGAATGTGGGGTGGAGACAGGAACGCAGATCATATGTGCAGTGAACTCGTTCACAGACAGCTCCCTCCACAGCTCATTCCTCGGCCATATTCATGTACCAGTCTCTGACATTGCTGTACATTTGATCAATCGCTGACTGATTACCATTTAGAGCAGGAATCCCGGATGTTAGCAGGCACTGTTGCATATGATGGATGCTCGACATATCCAGTCTGTGTGCCCTTGATGCAAGAGATTCCTCTGTCCTGTACTTTGGATCCAATGTGCTGATACCGAGAGCTACCACAAGGCAGAGCCCTGAGCCAGAGCCCTTCACGGCAGACACTAGATTGTTCCATTTCCTCTTACTCCACGCCCAACCCTGTTAGGCAGTGTGAAAGCACGGCCCCTCTTACCTGAAAGAGGAAAGCATTTCTCCAAGGTACTCAAGACCCTGTTCCAACCCTCAACTCGAACGAAGTTTTTTTTTCACTTTTTGTGTAGTTGAGAAGTTGATATTGTGGTAATTATTCATATTGGATGAAAAAGACTGAGAAATTGTCAAAAGACCACTGATTTATTGATAATTGGAAATTATTTTTAATTTAAATTTTTCTAATTATCAACAATAAGTGGTTTTTTGACAATTTCTTAGTCTTTTTCATTCAATCGAACAAGGGTGGTTGACAGACACCCTCCAAGCCTCCCGTCCCCTGCTGCAGCCTGCCCCAGACGCCGACTGAGTCTAGCTGGCCCAGAGTGACACTAGGAGTTCTGATAGAAGAAGGTGTGGGCAAAAATCTACTCAGAATACATAAGGGTCTTGCTAATGTCCAATACTGACAAACCAATGTTCAGATAGGTTTGTTCAGCTCAACTTCCTCCTTGTGCAGTGTTACGGCACAAATGTTCTTGCCAAAGATGATGCAGTCCTTGTAGGTTGGTCAGGCAATCAGTTTCCTTGGACGTTTATCATTGTTGACAAGCTCCTTGTTCATACACTTTCGAACATTCTCCATCGTCTTACCAAAAACTGCATTGTTCATCAGTTTAAAGAAATTTTTCTCAAATTTGTTCCTTGACTGTTGTCGAAGTCTGGTGTTTAGCATGATGTAGGGTGCTAGGAAGTCCTCCTGCTCAAACCTTACACCTCGATGAACTTTAGTGATTCTCAATCCATGTTGTACTGCTCGCTTGAGGGTGCGGTAATGACATATATATCGTCCACAGCTGCTTAGAGTTGTCATCAATCTCAACGATCCTGATTTTGGCATTTTTTTGTTCTCAGCTAAGAATGGAAAATCATTGTGGGAGTCGTGTAGCTCAGCAGGGTACTCAACGTTCACCTCCAAGATTTAGCCAATCTTTTGAACATCTCCAACACCATCAATACCTCTACTCACCCCCTTCAACTCATCTTTCTTCATCAACTGGAATTTCCGGCATGGGAGTGGTTGACACATCGCCCAACCATACTGGTTGTTTGCATCTGTGTACAGGAGATATGATGTGAGCTTCTTGGGGTTACATGCGCTCCTGTGTTGATGAGCACATGTTGTTATTTCACCTCTGATGCCTCACTCATTCAACATATACATGTCGTAGTCAGTTAGAAGTTCAGTTCAACTTTTGTATACTTCAGCATAACATCAAAGGAGAAGCCTGGTGATGTGAAGGAGTGTGCAAAATCTAGATCATAAGTCTTCAAACAAACATCTTGGAAACTTTCAAACACATGAGCCAGAAGGAGAACATCTGTTTCGAGGTATAGGTCACTGTACTCTCCCAAGGTCTTGCAGTCAAATTTCTCCCACACTTGTTGGGCATGTTTATTCGCCTCATCACTGATGTGGCAGTCAGTTAGCTTGCTGAAAAACGTTTCCTTTGGTGGTAGTGAGGTCTCCTTCAGCTCCTCCCATGAGTCACAGTATTTGTAGGGGAACAAACCCTTTTTGGAAACCAATTCCAGTTTGTCTCCAAATTCTCTAGCAGTATGTGGTAGCACTGTTGACACTTCTCCAGTAGACTTGACAAAGTTGGTGACTACATTGTCCAGGCTGTCCGGTGTGAATCTGAAGGTATCAATGAATCGTAGGTGCAGTTGTTGGGAAATTCGTTTTGTGAATGATATGTACTTTTTCAATGTGTTTGGGATGAAAAGCTGCTGCTCTTTATTGGTTCCAAGGTGTGGTATGATCAAGTGAGTGTTGTAATTGAATGATTTGTGGAGAAAATACTAATTAATGTTGTACAACATCTTTGAAGGTTGCACTTGTTGCACAGAGTGTTCCAGTAGACCCCTGTTATATGACAATGGTCATACACCTTGTCACCATAGTAGATATAAACTGAGATCACTGGAAAGCTTTTTTGCTCCAAAACCCCCTCCCCCCTCTCACCCCTCGTCCATCCCGCCTCCCCTTCCCCCAGCCTGGAGGGTGGAAGGTGTTCTAAAAATAGATTTCCCCCTCCCACTGCCCAGTGGAGGTGAGGGGGTTGAAAAGAGAGAGATATATCTTTCTCTCTCCCCCTCCCCCTGCCCAGTGGGGGTGAGGGGGTTGAAAAGAGAGAGATATATCTTTCTCTCTCTCTCTCTCTCCCCCTCCCCCTGCCCAGTGGAGGTGAGGGGGTTGAAAAGAGAGAGAGATACCTCTCTCTCTCTCTCTCCCCTTCCCCCTCCCCAGGTGAGGGAAAAAAAATTTCCCTTTTAGGAGGAAAAATTCCCTCAGGGAAAAAATAATTTCCCTTTTATGAGGAAAAATTCCCTTGCTGACAGATTAAAGTGAATCCATTTTGCTATACTGTACTAGTGAATCCATTTTGCTATACTGACAAATTAAAGTGAATCCTTTTTGCTTTACTGACAGATTGAAGTGAATTGAGAAATTCTCTCTCTCTCTCCCAGTATAGATGAGGGGGATGAATAAAGTGAGGGAAAAATTCCCTTTGAGGGGGAAAAATTCCCTTGCTGACAGATTAAAGTGAATCCTTTTTGCTATACTGACCGATTAAAGTGAATCCAGAGTGAGGTCAATGACTCTCTCTACATCTATACTATACTAGTGAATTGAGAAATTCTCTCTCTCTCTCTCTCACATCTAATGCTATACTGTACTAGTGAATCTCTACAATGATCTAAGTTCTTTTACATTTTTTATCTGCAATATCGTACAAGCATTTCCAAAGTTCATCGGAATTTTTAACAACAGATAATGCTGAATCATTTGTACAATCATAATGTAGATGACTGCTGTCTAGAATTTCGAGCAATTCGAAAATCTCAGATAAAATCGAAAAGTGTACATTTTCTGTTTTTGTTAACGGTAAATCAACATCTTGACATCCTGTTGAAAATTTAATATTCTTCGCAATTGAATCAAATTCATTAAATGAAATTGATATCAAGAGATGAGTTAATTTTTTGAATTTTGAAAAACCATAACACTGCATGTTAACGGCTTGCCAGATGTTTGACATGTGTCTCTCACTATAGATGAGGGGGGTGAAAAGAGAGAAAGATATATCTCTCTTTCTAAATTGATGAGATGCACGTGTTATAGGGGCTCGTGTCTCGTCTGTATAAAAAAGATCACACCACACGTGTTGTCAGGTCTAGCTCTAAGCAGATACTAAACTAAAAATCGTGAATGAGATATTGGAATGAAAAATCATTTGAAGGCAGAAAACGTTTATTTACACATTTCAGCAGCACAACTATTCATAATTTCATCTTCAATTTTAATTAGCTTATCTATACACAAATTATGAGGACATAATAGACATAGATAGTCTCTTATGTCATTTAAATTAACCGTGCTTAGAAAAATGTCTTTCAATTGTTTCGCCAAACTATAATTTTCACGAGTTGATTTCCTAATTGCACTTTCACACTCATCGTACCAATCAATACAGTTTTTTAACCTCACTTCCAATTCATTGTCGGCAGCCAACCACTTTCTCGGATCCATGTTGTTGAGCGAATGAACAAAACTAAGTGTAGGCAGGAACTATTATAGAGTAATTAAGTGGTCTTTCTTCATTAATTGTCGACAGACAACATCTACGCGCTTTATGCAGTCTCAATGCATGCATGCAATAAACACACTGTAAATCCTTTCCGTTGTAGAAGAATCCATAACGAGCAAAGTTTCTTTTCTGTGAATTCGTATACATCGGCGCCATTTTCATACTTTGCATTCGATTGTTTTTGCACAAGAAATTATTTGTTTGATACATATTTTTAAACAACAGAGAACTATAATGTTGCGCAAAGAATAAAGCACAGCGAGAATGTGGTCTATTTTTATGAATGTTACACACAGCATAACACCATGAACTAGTGAAAAAGCTGAAATCAGGTTTTGGAAAATCCTCTGGTATACATTGAACATTAGTATGCAATCTTCTTAAAAACTTTGCTTTCTCAGTTCCTTTTGTGGAAATTT
The DNA here is from genome assembly GCF_014356525.2 of Nilaparvata lugens. Taxonomy (NCBI): domain Eukaryota; kingdom Metazoa; phylum Arthropoda; class Insecta; order Hemiptera; family Delphacidae; genus Nilaparvata; species Nilaparvata lugens. Next base: position 84,165,089 of record NC_052518.1, on the reverse strand, counting down.
TCTCATAACCTGCAAGGTAATCACGTATTAATGAGTCACTGTATTCTAAATCTCCATCTTCCCATTTTATTTTATGATAGTGACGTTCTAACCATGTTACATCGTTATACAATTTTGCACTCAATTCTGTCTTTGCAAATGGTGATTTGAAATGGAACACAATATAATTATTAAACTGATCAATTATGGCAAGTTCTTTCACAATAATTTGATTACAATCTTGTTTAAACCAGTGAAGATCAACCGTAGCGATTTTCGCACTTGCTTCCTTGTCCACTTCTTCATCTTTGGTGGACTCATGAATCCTTCGTCTTTCTCCCTCCCCTCCTCCTCTTCTCGTTTCTCCTCCTCCACCTGCAGCGGCTTCGGTGTACTGCACCTTGCTTCATAATAGAAACTATCAGAATCAAGATCGCACTGAATACCAATAGAGCGAGTTTGTGGCTTGTCCAAAATATCAGAACACAAAGAATAGGACATGTTGTCTGTTCAAAGGTGAAACTGATAATGAACTAAATTGAGCAGAATGCACACCTTATATAGGCGGTGCGCTCTATCAATAAAATTACTGAACTTCTTTCACCATGCTCGTCAGAGGTGTGTACTCCATCACACGATTGCTAATTAAAACACAATACGCGGAAGTATTTGCAGGTACTGCACTATTAAATTCCATTTCAATACGAACATCTGTCGATGATTTCAAATGACTTGGTTGGTGTGAACAATCTACAACAATCAGCGGTGTTGATTCACAAAACGTTTTAAAGTCAATTCCTGTTCCGAGTTCGCTATTGATTGAATGATTATAATACGAGGGCGCGAAATCCAGGAACATGCAGTATAATACCTCCTTCTTACCTAGCAGATTTTCATATGGATAATACTTGCTGTTCAAATATACTTTAACATTGTAAATACCACAGCTATCGAAATTAGATATTGATTTTCTAATTTTATTCTTACGATCAGTTTGAAATGCAATTATAACGTATTTTGGACTATCAAAACTCGATGTGGTACGAACTGCCCAAGAATGGTTAAGTGAATTTTGCAAATTTGGTAATTCACAAATTTCCCAATGCTGGAAACCTAATTTCAGTGGAGTGTCAGCATCGAGCAGTCTCAAAAATTTCAGTCTTACATGATCTTCTAAAGTTATGTAGGGCATTCTCCATTGCAGTTTTGTAATTTTCACACTAATGCTTGTTCCACTTGTAGACTCAACACAATTTAGGTCTGTCGGTGACCTCAATAAGATGAGTTCCTGTTTCAAATTTAAAATTATTCTCTGAAAATCTTCAAGAAACGGGAGGATTAATTTCAGCGGTACACAGAAAGTGAATTTATTATCCGTTAGCTCATATCCTGCTCTGTCAAAACCAGTCAAGTGATATGTGTTTTTATCGAGAGTATTCTTCACTAGAATAGCTTTAATTGTGGATGTTAATCCAATCAATCTTGAATTAGAAATTTGCTGACCTGCTAATTCACATTGTATTTCGTCAAAAAGGTTGCCGATTACGTTACTGCTTAATTTATAGTCTGCCGCAACTGGTGCAGTGCATCGGCTGGGTCTGTTCCTGGTTTTGTACAGTAAACTGTTCCCTCAATCAATATTATGCCAATACGTGCCTTGTCAGAGTTTTTTATATCCTGTCCCGAATAAACTGTATGAGTGTAAAATTGGAATTTAGTAATATCATTATAAAACTGAAGGTCTGTCTCCACATCCAGAATTTCACTAATTGCGGCTCCTCCTGACATTTCGCCAATCAACTATAAAACCCAACTTTTCTAATATTCTCGCGCTTTTAGCCGACAAAGCACGTTTGTTTTTAGGTGTTGACGCTATCGCGTTCCTTTCTCTAATGACTTGATTGTGCATGCACGTATTATTACTTGTGCGCGGGTTGAAAATAAGATAACCTATTACTTTTCACGTATGTGCAACCTAATTGTAATTGTATCTCCACGGAAATCAATAAACGATCCGTTCTGGTCCGTTACCTTTACATTAATAGTTTGAATTTGATGCGTATTCAAAGGTACATAAATAATCAGTGATGGTACTTGGTTTATTAAATAGCCGCTAGGAACCTTTGGTAAAAATTCGTAGATTATATGTTTTTGTTTTCCGTCAGAGTAACTGCCACATGCTAAATTACACTCAACTACAATACTGTCAACGCTTGTTTTGTTAACCAAATGTTTGGAATAATGCCATTTATTTGGCTGCAAAACAACATTATCAAAACCAAGTATCTTAGCAATCGAATCAGAACGTGTTAAATCAATGGGTTTATCAGAATGAATTTCAATCTTCATAGTATTTGCGTTTGCACGTATAATAAGTTTATTCTTCTTCCCATCAATATTCAATTTATTCTTTGAAGATTTTATAATATCCTCAACTTCATATGCACCGGTATCCAACTCGATTAATCTATCGCCATATTTAAAGCTGGAATTTGTTCCTTTGTTAATGTTTGCAATACTATTGTAACTGGAAAAATTAATCAATCCAATTTCCCATTCACGATTTTTATCCAATTCTATAATTTCTTGCAAATGTTCATAGAGGTTACTTGTGTTAGATCGTAATGTAATAACAACCATCTTGTGTGTGTGTGTGTGTGTGTGTGTGTGTGTGTGTGTGTGTGTGCGTTCAGCACAAACACTTAATTACAACTGATTTGCAAGAAACAATAATGTAAGATGACCACAAAAATCGCTATTTAATGGTTGCATATGCTCTACATTATAAAATATATTTACTCCATTTTCTTCTTTCCAATATTTGTCCAATTCGTATGGCGGTTGTAAATTTCCAATTGGATCTAAATACCAAACATTAGAGCCAACTTCCTTATATGCTACCCAATGTGTGCCATCCTCGCTCTCCCTTGCTAAATTCACAATGGCATTCTTGTTTTTTAGAATTTTTTCGGGTAATGCATCTAGCATATATATACCTCTTAGCTGAATCTGTAATAATTTTGACCAATCAATCAAATCATAATTAATCAATTCTCCTTCAATATTCATGCCTTCTTCTTTGTCTTCTTCCTACTCTTCTTTGTTGTTCTACGTTTCTTAACTTGTTTTTGAGGGAATAAACTCACTCCATATGATGATGGTGGTAGGGGTGGAATTAAAACTCTCCCTCCACTAATACTAGGAAAAGGCTTCAAAAAATACCCTTTTCCTGCAATATGCTTTTTCAAATGAGCTATAGCTTTGCGTCTAATATCATTACTATAACTTCTCCTCTCATTCTTCTTCTTCTTCTTTCTCAAAGACCCACCAAACGCTGCTTTAGCTTTCATGACGTTTGTAACAAGATAGCTAAGTGCTTTCTCGGCAAGGGGTGTTTGAGGATTTTTGAAAATGTCCCATGCAGCGTTTGCTAGAGCTCTGTCAGCTACCGCTCGAGTTTTATTATCGCTATTTTGCGTATACGCTATATCATGTACCTTACAGGCTCTATCCAATGAATTTATACCTTGATCACCTCTCTTTAACCTTTCATTAACCTTTGTGCCCGGGCCACACCACTCGTAGCCACCTGGGAGGTAAATTTCTTCCTGGAGGTTATCAATTACCTTATTTAAAATAGTTGATGTCACATTACCTGCCAAACCTGACACACCTTTAAAAAGTTTTGCCGCTGAACTCAAGATTCCTTTACCTCGTTTCCTAGAACTCTGCTTTCTCCTACATACCATTTTCTTACCTTTCAACCCAATGGTTGAACATAACTGAGGTTAATTAATCAATACACCAACTTAATCAAAAGAAAATTGAATTGTTTTAATTTTCAATCGAGTTGGAAATGAATTCACATGCTATGATACATTGCTTGAATGATAAGAATATTATTTCAAATCTGAAAAGGTGAAGTCAATTTGAAAAGGGGGAGCTGCGCCCACCCACATCTGCAGGAACACGTGCCAAAACAGATGTGGGAGGGAGCGAGCGAGTCGGCAAAGCCAGCACCGCTTGGGTGTACGGCTGTGTAGCGGTAAAGACTACTGAGCATGCTCACAACAAACTATAAAAGGTGCGCTCACCTTATTTTAATATCATTCACAACAGAGCAGCTGAACCAGCATTTCTTCTTCTGTGTGTTTCTTCTATTCATTGTGAACAGGTAAGAATTGAAAACAATTTTTATAGAAACAATATTACAATTTATTCATCTATTCATACATTCATCTATATAATTCTTAACACATAGGTCGACGAATTGTATACAGATATAAAAATTGTTATTGCTTAACAATTTTTATATCCGACCAATTTGCCAACTTATGTGTAGCAACACATAATTTTTACAAGTTTTATTAAAATGTTCAATCTTTCCCGCGTCAATGCAGGAAGCAAATCTTTGAGGTAGATACACCTCACATCTGCTTCCTGCATTCCTTATTTTTAAAATTACACGCCGACCGTGCTGGTTTGTGTCCTCTCGAGCTCCGATGATGGGGTAGGGAGTGTGCTCCTTCAACTCCCTCAGCGGGATCCATGGTTTTGGCTGTGATTTGTTGATTAGTTGCACAAAGTCCAGCTCTCCCGCGCCCTCCACCTCCTTCATTAGCGGGGCAAGTGAGGAGTCATGCTCCATTCCAGCTCGTTTCTGTTGAAAAATATTTGATTAGTGTCTTATTTGTTTCAGATCATACTAGAGATCAATAGATTATTGATCTCTACATCAGATTATCATCGAATTGTCATCATCGAATTGACATTCTCTGCATAAAGTGAGTAATATCAGTTATTGAAATAATATTGATAACATTGTTGCATGATCGAATACTTTAAACAATAATTTCTAATCACTTCAAATAATATTTCCTTTGCATTCTAATCACTTCAAGGAAATATTGCTAACATTGTTGCATGATCGAATACTTCAAATAATATTTCCTTTGCATTCTAATCAGTTCAAATAATATTGGTAACATTGTTGCATGAATGTTCTAATCACTTCAAATAATATTGTATCAAATAATTTATGCATGATCGAGTACTTTAAACAATAATTCCATTTCTAAGCAGTTCAAATAATATTTCATTAGCATTCTAATCACTTCAAGGAAATATTGGTAACATTGTTGGATGATCGGTTACTTTAAACAATAATTCAATTTCTAATCACTTCAAATAATATTGTATCAAATAATCTATGCATGATCGAGTACTTTAAACAATAATATCTCATAATTCAAATAATATTTCCTTTGCATTCTAATCACTTCAAGGAAATATTGCTAACATTGTTGCATGATCGAATACTTTAAACAATAATTCAATTTCTAAGCAGTTCAAATAATATTTCCTTAGCATTCTAATCACTTCAAGGAAATATTGGTAACATTTATGCATGATTGAGTACTTTAAACAATAATATCTCATAATTGAAATAATATTTCCTTGCATTCTAATCATTTCAAATAATATTTGTATCAAATAATCAAAGACTTGTATGTGCACAGATTTTTTAACAATCAATCACGGAAAAAATCTGTGCATACACAAGTTAATAATATTTGTTGAAACTAACCTTTGTTTGAGAGTAGATTGACTCCTCCTCCTCATCCCCGCTAACCTCAGGCTCGTCCTCAAACACCAACTTCCGCTTGGGCTGCTTTTGCTTGATGTTGTTCGAGAGGGTAGCTAGCACCGCACGCCGCTGTGCCCAGGTAGGTGCTGGAGCCAAGCGCTGAATAGGGCTGTCCCCGACGATGATATCCCCACCTGGTGATGCTGGATCCAGTGGAGCAGGTGCAGCAGCAGCAGCAGCAGCAGCAGAAGAAGCAGCACATGACTCAGCAGCTTTGCGCTGCCAATAGTTGAGCACACGCTGCGGCGGGCTATCCGACAGGATGTATGATGGAGAACTCATCATGAAGCGGACTCAGATGTAAATGATAACTTTCCTCTCATCACTTCTGTTTATATAGCATATGTTTCTCTCTCTGTTCCAGACTCGTGCGAGAGAGAGCGAAGCGTGCTACAAGGCGAAAAAAATTCAAATTTCTCCCCTACAACACGTGCTCCCACATCGTTATCGGTTTGTAAGTATTCTCTCTCCTATTACAAAAACTGACACTCGATCATTTTTCAAATAGCATCCTTGTACATGTGTGTTAGAAGACGAAAAAAAAAATCTCATCTAGAACTCAGCATGAGAGGGTGAAAACACCTGCTAGAAGCTAAAATCCTCCATGTCAACTCACTTAAACATTTTTTGAATAGCATTCTCGAATGATTTCTAATATTATTAAATATTTCACAACATTTCAAGATAGAGGCTCACTCAATCATTTTTTGAATAGCATTCTCGAATGATTTCTAATATTATTAAATATTTCACAGCATTTCAACATAGAGCCTCACTCAAGCATTCTCGATTGATTTCAGTTCAGTTATTAAATATTTCATTGCTTTCACAGCATTTTCTCACCTCTCAACTTGAGTTCCGAACCTCATAACCAGTTGAGCTCTTGTCGAGACAACACAGCTGAGAGGAATCAATCTGAAAGGAGTCAAAGGCGGTATCTACACCTGAGAGGAATCAATCTGAAAGGAGCCATAGCCCGCTATCTACACCTGTACCATAGCCAGCATGTACACTCGAGGAGATTCACGCAGCATCAACCAGTACATGTAAGTACATTTTTACTTTAATTTTATCCTCTGAGGAGGAGAGGAAAATTGTCCTCCGAGGACAATATTTGTCCTTGGAGGACAGTTTTTGTGCTCGGAGCACAGTTTTTGTCCTCGGAGGATAAAAAACCTTCTACAATATACTGCATGCATACAATTTCACCTCATCTTTACCCCGCTCTTCTTTCTCACACTCTTCATATAAACAAAATGGTAAATGTATTACTTTTTCAAATGGATTTTCGATAATATATTTGCAATAGACACATTGCAGATAGAATGGATTTTTATGTAAGAAATAACCATTTCTCGCAAAATACTCTGCTTTATTGCATAATGATTTACAAAAGTCACAATGTAGATGATGCTTTTCAAAATACTCTCCTTGAACGGATGAATCTTCTACACAATTAAAAGTTAAATATCTTTCTCCATATTCTCGTAGAATATTATTATCGAAATTCTCCTCTTCAATTGTTATATTATCTTTCCTTCTACAGTTCGGGCTGTACCTTGCATGTTCTATTGCTGGTATGTCACTTTCTTCCCATTTTCCCAAACAAATTGAACAAAATACACATCGCACAATGTCTGGTGCAGATGAGAATATAAATCCCTCTTTCGCCATGTTTTCCGTGGACAAATGCGGAGAAGATTTCGACCATCTTTTATCAAAAGATAATAATCTTAATCTTTCATACAACATTATGTGATCTTGAGATATCATTTCCCCCCCCCCTCTTCTACCAATGTCAATTCACAACTAAACATGCTGTTGTACTCTATCTCATCCTGATCGCTATTCTTTTGTTTTTCAGAATCATGCCTAGGGAATGCAGACTACGTGGCGTGAATTCCGCAGCAGTCCGCCATCGCATCACCCTCGATGACAAGCCTGAGGATATCGACATCACCAACGTGCTTGAGAGGTCGAAACGTCGAGTTTTCGACATAATTAGGGAACATGCAGCACGCCATGATGGGAATGTAAAGTGGTTTATAGTATTAAATGTTTTGCTGTATAAATTAGTGGTGATGGATGACAAGCAGGTTGGTGAGACTGTCTCATCTCTAATAAATCTACATAGTTACTCCAACATAGCGCTAAACGTGCTTGAGAACTATGAAGATTTTAATGAGCATTTTTTCTTGGCTGTGAAAAAAATCCTCTCATCTTTCGAAAATTTCATAAGATATGAGAGTGGATGGGTGCTAAAGAAAATTGAATCACTGGATGTGAATGTGATTAAATTTAATCCTATATACACATCCAGTTTCATTCAAACACCCCAGTTTTTGAAAAACAAAAAATGTATTATAAATGTCAAAAATCTGTCTGATGAAAAATGCTTTTTATGGTCAGTGCTCGGGTATTTCCATCAGAAGCCAAAGGACTCACACCTGACTGTAAAGTATTTGAGCAAGTTTGCTCACACACTTAATATGCGAGGAGTAAATTTTCCGGTGACGACACATGATATTAAGAAATTTGAAATGCTAAATCCGGATATTGTAATTCACGTGATCGGGTACGAGAACAAAAAGTTTTTCCCCTACCGCACAAGCATTTTCCGCACTCGTAAGCACCAAATTAATCTTATAATGCTAAAAGGCAATGCAGGAAAAACTCATTTCTGTTTAGTAAATAGCGTGAATGGGAAAAACGGACTATCACGTCTTCTCTCCCACCTTTCAAAACATCATGGTCAAGTACACATTTGCAATTTTTGTTTCCATAGATTTACATTGACCAAATCTAAAAATTATGATGGTAAAGCAAATTTGATAAAACATGTGGAACTTTGTTCCAAGTTTGAATCTCAGCGAGTTTCATATCCTAAACGCGGAGAGACAATTAAATTCAAGAAACTAGGCGCGACGTTGAAAAAAAAGTACACCATTTACGCGGATTTAGAAACTTATGTTGTTAATATCAGAGATGATGATGAATCCGATTCTGATGAAATTACTCGTAGTTACACAAAGAAAACGGTGCGTCATATTCCCTGCGGCTATTGTTTCATTGTTATAGATGTTAATGGGGAAATCGCCTACAGAACTGTACTCCATAGATCGAGTAGTTTAGACGAAAAAATCATGGAGAAATTTCCTCAGGAAATTACAGATCTCGGCGACATTTTGTATGAGGATATGAAACGAGAAATTCTGATGCAAGCTTTATCCGAAAGTCAAGAGCACGAATTTCAAAATTCGGTAAACTGCGGGCTTTGTGCTGAACCGTTTTTAAACAGCGATGTTAAATGTCGTCACCACGCGCATGAAACCGGTAATTACTTGTGTGCGGCACATGTTTCTTGTAATTTAACAGCTCGTACTCTGGAGTACATTTCGTGTTATTTTCATAATTTCTCCGGTTTTGATTCGCATTTTATTCTGAAATCGCTTGGTAAATGTAAAAAAGAAATTTCCTGCATCGCAAATACATCAGAGAGATTTTTGACACTTTCAGTAGGCAAAATTAAATTTTTAGATTCCTACAAGTTTATGTCTGAATCCTTGGAAGTATTGATGCATAATTTGGTAGAAAGTACAGACATGGAAAAGAAGTTCGAGCGATTATTTTCGGTGTTTCATGATCCACCTCGCGAACACAGACAGCTCTTGTTGAAAAAAGGAGTATATCCTTACTCGTACATGAGCTGTCCCGAAAAATTCGCGGAAACATCGCTTCCTCCCATTGAATGTTTTCATAATGATTTAACTGATACACCTCTGTCTCGCGAAGAATATGAGCATGCGCAAAGAGTGTTCTCAACATTCAAGCTGAAAAATCTGGGTGAATATCACAATTTTTATTTATGTTTGGACGTAATGCTATTAGCGGTAGTTTTTGAATCCATGAGGTCTACGCTTTTTAGCTCATACGGCCTTGATGTGACCCATTTTCTTTCTCTCGCGCACTTCACCTGGAATTGCATGCTGAAACACACTAAAGTCAAACTAGAATTGATTACTCATCCTGACATGCATCTTATGTTCGCGGCAGGGATAAGGGGTGGGGTGTCATTCATCGGTAAACGTTATTGTGAAGCGAATAACAAACATCTACCCAAAACATACAATCCTTCAAAACCGAGTAATTATCTCCTTTATATCGATGCAAACAGTTTATACTCGGAAGCTATGAGCCGAAGCTTACCTGTTGGAAATTTCAAATTCCTCTCAGAGGAAGAAATTTCCAAGCTTGATTTCGTGAATTTGGACAGCAATTCAGAAACCGGATATATAATAGAATGTGATCTCAAGTACCCTCAAGAGTTACATGATAAGCACGCCAGCTTCCCACTCGCACCTCTCCACCAAACACCGCCGCGCGAATTGCTGTCGAACTACCAAACAAATGAGAACGGTCAAACTGGAACCAAAAAGCTCATGAACACACTTTTCGACCGTGAAAAGTACATTGTTCACTATGTCAATTTAAAGCTCTACCTTCAGCTCGGTTTGAAATTATTGAAAGTGCATCGCGTCATTAGCTTTTCCCAATCTCCCTGGCTGAAAAGCTACATCGACTTCAATATCCGGAATAGACAGAACGCGAAAAATAAATTTGAAACATCCTTCTTTAAGGCCTGTTGCAATCTGATCTTTGGCAAGACAATTCAATCTAGTCGTAAGCAAATCAATGTTAAAATTATCACGGATGAAAAACGGTTAGATAAGTACATTTCAAATCCACTATGTAAACGCTGGCAAATAATTAGTCCGAACGTGATTGCGGTTTTCTCTTGCAAGTTGGAACTTAAAATGAACAAGCCTGTCTATCCCGGCTTTTCCGTACTGGAGTTGAGTAAATTCCATATGTACGATTTTTTCTATTGCAAATTACAAAAAATTATACCGTGGGATCGTATAGAACTCTGTATGACTGATACCGACAGTTTTCTTCTAAACCTAGAAGTCGAACATGTGTATCAGTTGATTAAAGAAAATTTGAGCCTTTTCGATACTTCTAACTATCCACCTTGCCACCCTTGCTTTTCCATGGAGAGAAATAAAGTTGTAGGAAAGTTCAAGGATGAGACTGCCTCAAAACCTGTCCTTAGATTTGTAGGCCTAAGATTGAAACTTTACTCCTTTTTAGTATCTAACAAGAATGAAGAACCCGTAAATAAATGTATAGCAAAGGGTGTACAGACCGGAGTGAAATGTAGAAAACTTAATTTTAATTTATATAAGAAATCATTGTTCGAACGTAGTGAACACATTGAAAAATTTAATATGATGAGGTCCTATAATCACACCATGTATCAGGTTGAATGTGCAAAAATCTGTTTGAGTCCTTATGATGATAAGAGGTACATTGGTGGGAACGGTGTTGACACTCTCCCTTTTGGACATTATAGAGTGCCCACAACACTCTAACTGATTGCTCAGTATGTTCTGTGACAATCATCCAACACCACTAATTTGTCTGTTGTAAATATCATGAATATTATTAGATCTAAGCTAGCTTTAGAGCTTCATAGCATGCCGCGTGTGAACTATGCCACTCGCAAATATGAACTGAAAAGTGAAAAAGACCTGCTTCAAGCCGACCTTATTGAGATGACAAGTTTATCGCGTTTTAATAAGGGTATATCTTAGCTGTCATTAATTGTTTTTCAAAATTTGCATATTGTGTAGCATTAAAAGACAAGACAAGCCAATCTGTATTTAACGCTCTCGAACCAATTATTTCTAAAAATAAGGGAGTTAAGCTGTTCCAAACAGATCAGGGAACAGAATTCTTTAATTCAAAAGTTAAAGCGTTATTAGATAGATATAGTATCAAACATTACCATGTTTTTAGTGATAAGAAAGCCTCCTTAGTTGAAAGGTTCAATAGAACACTTAAAGCAAAAATTTATAGATATTTAACTGAACATGGAACCAAAAACTGGATAAGCAATCTAGACAGTTTAGTTCGTGATTATTTTGCAACAACGCATTCATCCATTAGAATGAAACCTAAGGATGTGAGGAAGAAAGATCGTAATCATGTTTTAATGTCATTGAATTCTGCATTCGATAGACGATATAAATTGAAAAATTCAAAACCGAAATTTAAGCTAGGAGATGTTGTATGAATCTCAAAGAATAGGGTTCTTTTCAATAAATCTTATAACATAAACTGGAGCGCAGAGTATTTTGTAATTCATTCTATATTTCCTTCTCAACCTGTAACATATAGCTTGCAAGATCTAAACGGAGAAGTAATTAGTGGTAGGTTTTATGCAGAAGAAATTAAAAAAACACAATTAAACGAATTGGAGAGACAAGTGTATTTGATTGAAAAAATATTAAAACGTGATGAAAAAGGATTGTTAGTGAAATGGATTGGATTTTCAACGCCTAGTTATATTAGTAAAGATCAACTATTAGATGAAAAATAATCTATTGTAATATCTCATTGTAAATACATTCCATTCAGTGTAAATATGTCAAAGATTTGGTGTAAATATGATAGCTCTTTATCAAAAATGCTTTCTCATTTCAATCTGAAGTTTCATTTTCGTAATTTGGTAAGGCTTAGATAAGGGGAACACATCATGCATTCTCGTGAAGAGGGTGCGGGGAAGAGAGGGAACGATATGTTGAAGTGAGAAACTTCTATCAGTGGGAGAGCGAGCGAGTGCCTGTCGGGCGATGTGATGTCTACCCATGTGGTGTCTAGCGCACACCCTCCTCCCTGATAACTTATCAGTTCCTTATCAGATCACATGCTGTACACGTGACTAACATGATTCTGATAGTAAATTTCGACAATGTTATAAGAGAGAAAGAAATGCCAACATGGTGTAAAAATGGTAAGTTGTTACCTCATAATGCAAGGATCCTTATAATAGGCTCTTCAGGCTGTGGCAAGACCAATTTGCTATTCAATTTAATTTTTTCAAAGAATGGCTTGAGATTTAAAACTATATACTTGCACACGAAGAGCAAGTATCAAGATAAGTACTTGTTTTTGAGAAAAGTCTTTTCAAAAATGAAGGATATTGAATTTCATATAAACAGCAATTCGGAATCTATTCCTCACCCAAACAAAATATCAGAATATTCTTTAGTGATATTTGATGACTTCCAACTTAATCATGTACCTCAAATAAGAGAATATTTTACTATGGGACGACATCGTAATATTGACACTGCATATTTAATTCAGAGTTATGGAGCTACACAGAAACATTTCACTAGGGACAATGCAAATATGATTATAATCTTCAAGATAGATTTATTGAGTCTGAAATTAATTCACAGAGATCATGTTGGAGGAGATATTTCTTATAAAGATCTCGCTAAACTTTGTCATAAAGTTTGGAATCGTAAACCTCATAATTTTGTAACTATTATGAGCGAGTGTGGAATTAATTGCGGCAAGTACCGAGATTCGCTCGATACGTTTCTTACCATTCAGTAGAGATTAATTCTTTGTGCAGTCATGTTGTCATACAGCAGCAGAAAACTGAATAGAAAGAACGTTGGTTCAATCGAAAAGATTAAGAAATTGAGAAAAGTAATCAGAGACAAGCATAAAAGCTTAGTTAATTTTGAAAGACAATCGGAGGAATACAATAGGAAAACGCTCTCGCCGTTGATAGAGCCCATAATTGAACTGGGAAAAAACAAATCTAGTTTTCACTCTGGTGTAAAACCAAAAAAGGAAGAAGTAAAAGAGGAACAAGAGAATATGGAAATTGGTTCTAGCAGAAACGATGATGTGCTGTCACAATATCTAAAAACGTTTCATGCGGAAAAATTGAATAATTCAATCAGTTATGGAATTTTATACAATTCTAAAGATGACATGTATTATATTGGAAATCAGCAAGTAATATTCGATAATGGTTATATAGATATTAATAATGAAAGATTTCGTTTAACACATGGTCTACTTGAGTTATTATTCAGTGCGAGACCAAACTCGAATCTTTATAATCAGAGAGATCTGGATAAGTATAAAAAAAATCTTAACACTTACAGGCATACATTTAGATCGAAGAGGGTATGTTAAACGAAATCAGGGAATTAAATTGCAAATGATTCAAAAGTTATTTCCCAGTAAAAAAATTAGTAAAAAGAAGGGATGGGGTTTATTGAAATTTGCAAAAAATAATTCTCATGATAGAATTTATCAATACTTTGATAATTTTGACGAATTAGTGGAAAGATTAAATTTACTCTATTCCTCAAAAGCTTCTGGCAACACTGGACATGATATTGAGATCGCGTCTATAATTGAAGAGCTAAAAGAAGCAAAACTAATTGTTTAGTGTTACGATGACTCTACATCAATTCGGTCGAATTGATACAGCTAGTGCTAGCGGTGCTGTTGCTAATCTTACATGTGATATTGACTCGATAACACAGAAAATAATCGAATCAATAAATCAACAAGGAATCAGTGAAGCTGTGAAATTTTATTTAGATTCGCAAATAACCAAACTCGTTTCGGAAAATACAAAGAATATTGGAGTGAGCATAATTGAAAGAGAACATATTCTAAGTTCATTACAAAATTTTAGCGCCAATATCGATAAAGCTATTGCAGAGAGAACTCTAACTTTAGAATCTGCTCTAGGAGAAGTGAAAACTTTAACAGACAGCTTTTCATCTCAGTTGCTCAGTATTAACAACGATAAAGTTGATAAAGCTTATTTAGATAAGAAATTAAAAGCCATATCAGATAAAATTAAGAATTTGGAGGTGTTGGACAGAAACTATCTCAATACTAAATCAGAACAGCTTAGTACAGAAATTTTTACTAAAGTAAATGAAACACATCCATTGTCAATTGATAAGCAATATTTAGAATCTGCTTTGCAGAAATTGACTAGTTCTTCATTTACAAAGGAAGAGTTTGAAAAACGATTATCTGAAATGGCGAGTGCAATAAAAGCTAATATTATGGAGGGTATTGAACAATTTATTACAAAAGATGCTATTGCTATTCTGATTAATCAAATTGCAGAAAAGTACGCAACTAAAAATGATATAGGAGATTCTATTAAGAAAAATGAGATGGGAGTCGCTGTGAAAAGCATTCGTGATGAAATAGCTGAGGCAATTAAAAATTCGGAAGAGGGCACTGTCATGAGACTGCAATGTTCGGGGGCGATGTCAAGATACACCACCGTCAAAGTCAGACACATTCATCCTAGCACTAAAAATCAGTCTTGTTTTGGCGGTGGCTAGTTTTGTCGTTCTTGTGCTGAAAAAGAAGTGTCTTGTTTTGGCGGGGCGAGTCCGTGACTAATTTCTCTACCTGGAAAACAGTCTCTGGTTGTCGCTATCTGCTTTTGACGCCTATGTCAGAATAGCTTGGAAGTAAACTGGTTTCAATTTTGGCACAGACTGTACTTTCTTTGAAATATTCTGTTTATAACTTAGAGTGACTGTAGAAGTGTGTGTGTCACCACCGTTAGACAATACTCCTGCGTGACATTGTCTCTTATCTCAACCTTATTATTTTAGTTCTATTGCTTACTCTCTCATTCTCCCTCTCGCTCTCCCCCTCACTCTCTCTCACCCCCTCCCTTACCCTCTCTCTATCACTCCTGCGCCTTTCGCTCTCGCTCTCACTCTGTCTTACACACACTCTCTCTCTCTCTCTCTTACCCGGTTGTGTGCTAATGTTCTCCTTTCTTCAAAACCCCTCGTACTGGAAGTTTGATGGTTGAATGTGAGAGAGGGCCGGCCGTGCAAAAAAACTAAAACTGCAACTCAATTGAATCCTCACTTCTTCACTTTCTCACTATAGGCCTATATCCCTCAGAAACACACTCTCTTGTAAAATACTCAATCCCCTACACTGAAATAATTTGACTCCTTCAAGTTATGTGCTCCCAACTTGATAATACCGCCCATTGTTCTTTCAATAATATTTGTTGAACGAGAGCTAGCAAGTTCTTACTTTTTACTCAAGTTCAAAGTTGTTGCCAGTCTGTGGGTTTGCTTGTTTGTTTGAATGCACTACAATAGCTTCAGAAAGAGTTGATCGATCAGCTTCAAATTGTGAACACGCACTCTTTGAACCTTTTTACAGATCAAGTTCGTTGAACAACAAAATATTTTACTCACTTCTTCGTCCTTTTTCAGGATATAAAAGTAACATTGAAAGTACTACATGAGACAAAATAACTTGCTCCTGAGTGTCTGCCTGACTATTATCTTTCAGTAGCATACGCGTAATATTAATGATACAAATTGTGATGGCAGTTGCTATGTTGTTGGTATTATTAGTTTGACAAACTTTGAATTTTGATTCTGAATCATCTACCCATACGGAGAAACCTATGAAGTTCTATGGATTCACGTAGGCCTACAGCGTAATATTAATAGGAAAACAGTTTGATGTTCCTTTTCCCAAGATAATTTGACAGTGGGCTCCACTGGGATTCCTATTCAAATTAAAAAAAATTCTGTAGGTAGCTTTATAATTTAGGTCTGCCATCTTCGTTCCGCCACATAGGATTAAACATTTCCTTTAGAAAGGTTTAATACAAGATTCAAATAAAGAATTTCAAGAGACAATGAATGGTGGAAATCGCTCATCAATGTATCAAACCACCGTTTCAAAGATATTCACATTTTAGTGTTGAAGTTTTTGGATATCTGTGATACAGAAATATTGCTCGCCTAGAACAGGATAGATTATTCATCACATTCTTATTATTATCGTTCCCTAGCAACCTATGTTAAGCGTTTATGTAGTCGCTGCTAAGAGAGATTTATGTGATAGCTATATACCTGAATAATAGTCAATAGTCAAAATTCTTTATTACATATTCTTCAAGAATAGCAATTGTTGTCAAGAATAAAAAAAATATATATATATATATATATAATTAAATATATTTGAATTGTTTGTATTCACAATTATATTTTTGTTCACTGCCAGTCTGTCTCCTGTTTCAAGAAATTCACATAGTTCGTACATGGGCCTTCCTTTGAGAAACTCACTGAGTCTTTTTTTCAATGTCACACAATCCAGCCTCTTTATCTTCTCCGGTAGATGATTCCACAGTTTTCTGCCCATGTATGAAGGTTTCTCTTCGAAGATTGCAGTCCTGTGCCTTGGGAGTACATAGTTGTCTGCCTGCCGAGTGACGTATTTATGAACATCTTTGCCTCTTTGGAGATTTAGTCGGCTAACATGGGTGATGACTTCCATGATATTGTAGATGTTGGTCACCGTCATGATGCCGAGATGACGGAAGGCATCTCGACATGTCTCCTTTTGTTTGAGACTTGCCAGTGTATTAAATACTATTAAATACTATATTCGACTAAACAACGAGTGACCCAGAAGTGAACTTGCCAGAGTATTTGATACTATTAAATACTATATTCGACTAAACAACGAGTGACCCAAATGAAGCGATTTAAAATATGGAAAAAGAAAGATGGGAATGCGAAAATACTATAATATTTGGAACTCCATAACTTATCATTTAATTAACAGACATTTATGGGATTAGTAATTTTCTGGAAAACACTATTAATTGGCAATAATAATTTAGCAATATTTCACTAATAGTTTTAATTTTAGATGACTCTCTCCTGGATTATTGAAATCTGTGCTGGAGATTCCTCAGTGATTGCTGCATCATCTGAGAAAACCCCGTGAAAGTGAGCTCTGTTCGAAATTAACAGAATGCTCAAGTATAGACATTTAGAAGTAAACAACCATTTCATTTAAATAATTTGTTCATTGAAATCGACCCCATCAGTATTTACTCGTGAATTACCAGTAGTGTATTGTTAATGTATCAAGATTTGAAAAGATAATATAAGCATCTTATTAGTTTTTCTCTCAATGATTGTAATGTATGGCTTAATTTCTTTTATATAATTATAAAAATATCACAGTTTATTACATTCCAGTTCAATTATCTTGTTTCACCATCCATTTCTAAGTAGAGCTCATAAGTATCGTAATCTTGCCATACAATTACCATACAATAATTGAAGTTGATTTCATTCAACTTTAGTGGCGCCATTTCGCCAAACTGCTAGGGAGGGGGAGGGGCAAAAACCAAGAGGTATTGGGGGGGAGGAATACCCCCAAAGGATAGAGGGACCTGGGTTTTTCCCCATAAACGTTACATTCGAAGATGTTATTATATGCTTCATTTTTTCCAGTTTTATAAAAATGTGGTTGAAGTATCAATACAGACATATTATACATTATTACTTATTAAATTCAATCATGAAATATTTATTAGAAATTTAGGTCTACAGAGAGGCCCTAAAGTAGGAATACACTGAAACAGATTTCTTAAAAATCATGGAAAAAGATAAATTTCTCTGTTACAATGACAATTTCATTGGGGAAAATATTCTTATTGGAAAATAACTTTTAGTTAGAGAGCTGAAGATACATCAAGCTGTTCCCATAATTCTCAACAACTCTTTTCATACATTTGATTGTCTGATTGTGCCCTTTGTCTTGCTTTCACTGTGACATCTTGCAACTTGTTAATTCTCACATTGAAATTTATTCAATAACTCACTTATTGTGCTCTGATCAATAAGTGTACCCATTCTGTATTCAAACTATACCACAGAGAAAAATATATTCTTTATTACTCTGTACCCATACTTTCAAGGCAATTTTGCTACATTGTTTATACTGTAGAAGGAACTATACTACTGCTGTTAAAAAAAGTATTAAATTTTCATGAGACTCTAAGGATTCGTGTAGATAGACCCACATTTTCATTATTTATCTGATCTTTGAGGGGGGCTTAGGACCCCCTTTTCACTGTCCCCCTTATGACTGATCAATTTCAAGGCTTCTGACATGACCTAACGACTTTTTCCAGGCAGCTGGGACTGGCAGTTTAACGTTTCCAACCGAAACACGGGAGTGGTATGAGAAACATATCTTGCCCGGGCCGGAATTTGTTATACATTTATAATAATAATAATAATTCATTGGATATTCTAATCCGTTATTATTATTATTATTATTATTTTATTCTAGCAGTTGGTCCTCGGCTGCGAGTTTTAGGATTGGTGATACCGCCGTTGTGCAAGAGGCGGATGATGTGGAACTTGCACCAATTTAAAAGAATATATTCTAAGTTATTTATTTTGTTGTCCAAGTTGTTTTAGGTAGTTTATAATCTCTCAATTATTTTTCATCCCATATATATTATAATAAATTACTTTAAAAATGAATTGGTTGTTCACTATATTATACATTATTTTAAATATACAAGACCGTATGAAAATAGTCTCATGAGGGTAAATGCAATGTTGCCAAATAAGATTTGATCAACTTTGTCCGCAGCTGATTATAAGTAAGAATTAATATTGATATTTTCATAATACAGTACACCTGAAGAATTGGCAAAGTTTATGGTAAGGGGTGAGGAGGTATTTCTCTTCCAACTAACATCGGATTAGTTTTATGCAGTCTACTATAACAGACGTTCCCATATGGATGTTACTATAGACGTATTTACCATCGTATTCCATTTCTGTTTGTTAGTCAGTATGTCTGATAGAAATCGAAAACGGCTTTAACGATTTTGATTAAGTTTGAAACATAGTATAAAGTTTGAAATATAGTGAGTTTGTGATACAAAAATCATCATTTTAATTAGGACTCATGTTTAGGATAACTCACTGAGGGAACTTAAAAATGATCAGGTAATAATATTCATCAACCGAGTAGCAGCTGACTGAGAGAGTTTTCTGTCGTCAGTTGAATCACAGAGGAAAGAAACACTACAAAGAAAGAAACACTACAAAAGAAACACTTTATGCTTATTCCGTGGTTGAATACAGTTGATCAAGAGAGTTTTTCATCGTCAGTTGAAAACAGCTGATCGAGAGAGTTTGCCATTGTCAGTTGAAAATGAGTCAGATGTGTTGAGTCACCAAGTTTGTTGACGTCATGTTTTAAAGTTATTGCATGATTCGAGAAAATAGTTGCAGAGAGCAGCCGAGTGTCAGCAATGCAACGCAAATTTGAATTTGTAACATAATGATTGCGGTAATCAGGTGAATGCTAAAGTAGTCAGTTTTAATACACCTGGGTAATTGAATTATAACAAATCATTTACTTCTAGATTTCTATCTCTAAGCCTTTGTACTTTCAACTCTATCCTTTGATATTGTTATATTCATAGACGTGAAGTAGATAGATAAGGGTGGGTGTCTACCATAAGTAAAATGAAATGTCTATTTCCGACTTCTGTAGTTGAATACTTGTAGCTAGTAGTTCTGTGAACAGTAGAGCTTGTACAGTAGTTATAAAGTTTATAAGATCTCATTGTTTAACAGATCTCATTGTCAATATGTCACCCCAATTAGCCCTTTGGACATCGGAAAAAAGAAACCGGTACCGTGACGAGAAATTGGTAAGCGTTGAAACGGCCAATGACTGATTGGCATGTATTGACAATGACAATATTACCTGTTATGAATGAAACCGAGAGCAGTGCCAAGCTGTAATCATCAAAAGCTAATCTACAAACATGCCAACGTACATATACTGACAAAAGCAAATCCCGTCGTTGAAACGTAGAAAAATCAATCATCAAAATATTATCATGAAAAAATAACATTTTCCTGCTTTTTTGGGAAACGATAACTGTATATCTTCCAGTATTGAAAATGACATTCGAATTGAAAAACAATACTGAAAAATTTTATTATATTCAAAATTCTCAATGTTCGAGTATATTAACCCCCCAGTAGACTACATTCAACACAGTAGAACCACTATATAATTTGTAGCTTACGGGACCAAGCATTTAATACGAATTTTGGAGGGTGACGAATTATATATCAAGCTCTGCAATATCGAGGCTGATAAAATAAAATACGAAAAAATATATCATGGATACTGATCCCATAATTAATTCATGATATAGCCTGTATGAATGGATATTAGAAAATATTGTTAAATATTAATTTGATATACTTGTAAAAGATTTCAGAGATCAATACAACCGTTCATGAGCGAGTTCTTCAACCAAGGGTGTCTCTAGTTATATTATTATATTTGAATCCATAGAACTTTAAAGTTCACTCCGTATGGGTGAATAATTCACAATCAGAATTCAAAATCCCTAAACTAATAATACCAATTACTATAACGTTAAATGTATTGCTATCACAAGTTGTATTAACTAGTACATGTGGGTGGGCTATGTTGAAAACAAACAATACCTAGACAGGCAGACAGACATTAAAGAAAACGAGTTGATGTAAGTTTCGTATATTAATCAGCTGAATTCAGCGGAGTTATCAGTTACTATGGCATACTAGTGTATTTATCATTATAGGAATACTAGTTACAGTGTTTTTGATGGCAAAACTACGAATTATAGAGTTATCGAGAAGTTTCAGTGTACTCACTAATCTTGACTATTGAACTATTAAGTGAAGTTATTTTTGTTTTGTGTCAAGAAATTTACTAATAGTCATATTATTCAAGCTCCAAATAACTGCAGAAAAGAGAGACAACTGCACAAAATAGGAATGATTTATATAACGAATTATACAGTTACAAGATAAATCATCGCCTGATATTACTACGAAGAGGGATAGAAAAGAGTGATAGGTTTCAGAAATAAATTGTCAATGGTCTTGTTAAGAATAGCCTACATGTGGGGATCCATCAGAACAATAACCATTGTTTGAAAACCCAGACAGCTCTGCGTAGTACAGTCCGTCCAAGAAGTATACCTTTTGAAAGTGTCAGAGATTCGATGTGTCTGACTTTGTCGTGTCTGTACGAATGTAAAAGTGTCCGGTTTTGGCGCCTAACGCACATGCCAATTTGAGACTCTTTCAAAACAGTCTTTCCCTGTCGCTGGCGTACGGTGTCGATGGATGAGATAGTCGCTGTCCACTCCTGTCAGGTTCTGGGTGTGTCGGAGGACTAAGGTGGCGCGTTCCCCAATGTTCGGCTCCATTCATAGATTATCTAAATTTATTCATCCACAGAGTGACACTGGACATTGTATCCTCATACGCCCGGGTTAGTTTTCATATGAACTGGATTGAAGCCAAACAACATAACCTTACAGAAAATCAGATAGTCCAAATTATTACAGAAAAAATGGACCTAGCACAGTACAAAGGGGTCGTATTGGCGCCGAAAACATAAAATCTTGTAAACACTTGCGTGAGAGAGAGTGAACTATAATGAACTTTAACACATGCTGCTTCAAATTTCAGTCTAGACATTTTTCATGTGACTATGATGTATCGGTTTTTGCATAAATCTTGTAAAAGGATGACATATTATGAGAGAGAGTGAAGTATAATGAATTTAAACACATGCTGCTTCAAATTTCAGTCTAGACATTTTTCATGTGACTATGATATAACGGTTTTTGCATAAATCTTGTAAAAGGATGACATATTATGAGAGAGAGTGAACTATAATGAATTTAAACACATGCTGCTTCAAATTTCAGTCTAGACATTTTCCATGTGACTATGATATAACGGTTTTTGCATAAATCTTGTAAAAGGATGACATATTATGAGAGAGAGTGAACTATAATGAATTCAAACACATGCTGCTTCAAATTTCAGTCTAGACATTTTTCATGTGACTATGATATAACGGTTTTTGCATAAATCTTGTAAAAGGATGACATATTATGAGAGAGAGTGAACTATAATGAATTTAAACGGGT